>NW_028270180.1:39217246-39219746 GCF_037043375.1 Chiloscyllium plagiosum | reverse complement strand
CAGCTCTATAAACTGTATAATCCCCCCGTTAATACTCCAATTTACTACATCGTTATATATAAAAGTTTTATTTTTATGGGTAAGATAAAAGCCCTTGGTTTTATTAATATTAATCCCCATTCCGGTATTATTACAAAATTTCTCCACTATTTTCAAATTGCACGCCATCCCCTCATAAGTTTCACTAATCAAGTCCTCCACAAGAAATATTCCTTTTTGTTTCTCTTCAATTGTGCAAAGTAACGGGTCCATAACTATGTTAAATAAAATTGGTGATAAAGCATCGCCCTGTTTTACCCCCCGTAAAATGGGAATATTCCCGGTTTTACAGTTAGACCCCTCTACCTGAGTGAAGTTATTATCATATAAATTTATTATCAATTTGATAAATAACACCGGAAGACGAAGCCTTCTTAACGCAGTAATAATTAATTTATGCCCTATCGTGTCAAAAGCTTTCGCCAAGTCTATAAAGACTACAGCTAAATTTTTCTTCCTCTTCTTGGCACCTTTCATAATATTCTCAAGGATTTTAATATTTTCCTCGCACCCTGAGATACCAGACATAAAACCTTTGTGACATTTGTTTAAAACTATTACCTTATTAAGCCTACCCGCCACGATTTTAGTAAAAAGTCTGAGCAGGATTGGCCCGATGGTTATTGGCCTCCAATTATCTATATCTTTAAGTTTATCCTCACTGCTCACTTTTGGGATTAACACTGTTCTACTAGTTTTTAACCTGTCTGGGATCCTACCACTTTGTAGCCAAATGCTATACACCCTAGGCAGTATTGAATTATCTTTGTTAAAGACTTTAATAATCTCCCTTAACGTTACCCCATCTGGTCCTGCGGCGGTGTTTGCGTCCATCGCCCTTAAGGCCTGATCGACTTCTTCCACCGGCACAGGACGAGATAGAGCAGCATCCAGGGATTCCTCTCCTTGATTTTTGTATTTGGCGAAACCCCTTAAACTATTTTTCTCATTTATAGTCATTAATTTCTCTGTAAAATATTCCTCCAATTCCTTCTCGCTTAGGGGACATTTACTATTAACAGGGGCTCCCATTAAAGTTCTTGCCAAATACTGCCTTTTACTTCTATATAAGACTTGTGCCTCCTTAAATTTCCCTTTTTTCCCACTGTATCTCTTTAAAGCGTTGTTTACCATCCTATATTTCTTTCGTCCATTATCCTTGGCTTTAGACTTTATTCTATTATTATCGCTTGTTTTACTCTTCCTACCATCCTCCTCCCTCTTTCCTAATTTACCCACAATCTCCCCCATTATCTTATCAAACTCTTTGCAACCTTTTTTACCCTACTTCAGATCTTCTTCAATTATTTTTATCAACTCTGTAATTGAGCCATTCGGGCATTCCCTAACATCCGTACTATCCTGATTCTCATCTTCTACGCTCCTGTCGGGTATCAGATCACTTCCAATTCTATCATCCTCTCCTTCATCTTCATCCATACTATTGGGGAACTCATCTAAATTTAAATCCTTCTTACTAGATTTATTTTTCTTATTTAATAATCGTCTCTTATCTGAAATTTGTTTTGCAGTTTTAGACCCCATCCTATCCGCTATCAATTTATTTATATTTCTGCAACCAATAAACTCAGATTCCAATTGTTGCAGCATTTCATTTTCCTCTCTAGACCATACACCCATTTTATTTCCACCATTATTCTCTATTTTGTCTGCCTTACCCCCTTTCCTTTTCTCATTTCTCAAGTTAGGGTGTGCATGCCTTTCATGCTGTCCCAATCCTCTAGCCGATTTAAATTTTAATGAGCAGAGCTCACATTGAAAGGGTTTCTCTAAATCTTCCTCCACATTCCTATCGTTAACGTTACTACAAGCACCTATACTACCATCCCCATCTCTTTTACATTTCGGATAATGGCACGCTACTGCCTGGTAGCTGCCCTCCCATGTACATTTGCTGCACCTTATCCTGACCGAATTAATCCCTCGACATACTTTTAAGTGTTTCCTAAATACCCCTGTAGTATTGTAGATGTTATTACAATAACTACATCTAAAATCTTCTATAGGGTAATTGATTGTAATTTCTAATTTATTAGTTTCTCTATTGGACGGGTGTATAATCCTACCCTCATCTTCCCCCTCTTGTCTCTCTAAAACTCCACTTCGATTAAAATTAAAGGGCCCTTTAAAATTCGAATTATAAATTGTCCGGCTCTTAGATGGACTTGGCTGTAGAGGGGCCTTCTCTCCCAGCATTGTCTTTCGAATTTTGTCACTATTCTGGACTATATTAAAGGTTTCCTCGTGCCTGCCCGAGGACAACCTTGCCGGAATAATTCATATGGTCTCATCCGTCTGTGTCTGAGTTGAGACGGATTGTACAGTCCGATTTTGGCTCGCACACTTTACACACGGAGCCGCCAAAAGCCACCGTGCGGGGCGGTTGTTCACCCGGTCTCCCACCCAACCGGATACTTTGGTATCAGCCATAACGCCTTCG